>NC_140987.1:358139291-358141791 GCF_052327205.1 Somniosus microcephalus | reverse complement strand
GGGAGGAAGGAAGGGAGAAAGGAAGGGAGGGAGGAAGGAGGGAGGGAGGAAGGAGGGAGGAAGGGAGGGAGGAAGGGAGGGAGGAAGGGAGGAAGGAAGGGAGGAAGGAAGGGAGGAAGGAAGGGAGGAAGGAAGGAAGGGAGGAAGGAAGGGAGGAAGGAAGGGAGGAAGGGAGGAAGGAAGGGAGGAAGGAAGGAAGGGAGGGAGGAAGGAAGGGAGGGAGGAAGGCAGGAAGGAAGGTAGGAAGGAAGGGAGGAAGGAAGGAAGGGAGGAAGGGAGGAAGGAAGGGAGGAAGAAGGAAGGGAGGGAGGAAGGGAGGGAGGAAGGGAGGGAGGTAGGAAGGAAGGGAGGAAGGAAGGAAGGGAGGAAGGGAGGAAGGAAGGGAGGAAGGAAGGAAGGGAGGGAGGAAGGGAGGGAGGAAGGGAGGGAGGTAGGAAGGAAGGAGGAAGGAAGGAAGGGAGGAAGGAAGGGAGGAAGAAGGAAGGGAGGGAGGAAGGGAGGGAGGAAGGAAGGGAGGGAGGAAGGAAGGAAGGAAGGGAGGACGGACGGGAGGAAGGAAGGACGGACGGGAGGAAGGAAGGACGGACGGGAGGAAGGAAGGACGGACGGGAGGAAGGAAGGAAGGACGGACGGGAGGAAGGAAGGACGGACGGGAGGAAGGAAGGACGGACGGGAGGAAGGAAGGACTGACGGGAGGAAGGAAGGACGGACGGGAGGAAGGAAGGACGGACGGGAGGAAGGAAGGACGGACGGGAGGAAGGAAGGAAGGAAGGGAGGAAGGGAGGAAGGAAGGGAGGAAGGAAGGGAGGAAGGAAGGAAGGGAGGAAGGCAGGAAGGAAGGGAGGAAGGAAGGGAGGAAGGGAGGAAGGAAGGGAGGAAGGAAGGGAGGAAGGAAGGGAGGAAGGGAGGAAGGAAGGGAGGAAGGAAGGAAGGGAGGGAGGAAGGGAGGGAGGGAGGGAGGAAGGGAGGGAGGAAGGGAGGAAGGAAGGGAGGAAGGAAGGGAGGAAGGAAGGGAGGAAGGAAGGAAGGGAGGGAGGAAGGAAGGGAGGGAGGAAGGCAGGAAGGAAGGCAGGAAGGAAGGGAGGAAGGAAGGGAGGAAGGAAGGGAGGAAGGGAGGAAGGAAGGGAGGAAGGAAGGGAGGGAGGAAGGGAGGGAGGAAGGGAGGGAGGAAGGGAGGGAGGAAGGGAGGGAGGAAGGGAGGGAGGAAGGGAGGGAGGAAGGGAGGGAGGAAGGGAGGGAGGAAGGAAGGAAGGAAGGGTGGAAGGAAGGAAGGAAGGAGGGAGGAAGGAAGGGAGGGAGGAAGGAAGGAAGGAAGGGAGGAAGGAAGGAAGGGAGGGAGGAAGGAAGGGAGGGAGGGAGGAAGGAAGGACGGACGGGAGGAAGGAAGGACGGACGGGAGGAAGGAAGGACGGACGGGAGGAAGGAAGGACGGGAGGAAGGAAGGACGACGGACGGGAGGACGGACGGGAGGAAGGGAGGGAGGAAGGGAGGGAGGAAGGGAGGGAGGAAGGGAGGGAGGAAGGGAGGGAGGGAGGGAGGAAGGACGGACGGGAGGAAGGAAGGAAGGACGGGAGGAAGGAAGGACGGACGGGAGGAAGGAAGGACGGACGGGAGGAAGGAAGGACGGACGGGAGGAAGGAAGGACGGACGGGAGGAAGGAAGGACGGAGGGAGGAAGGAAGGGAGGGAGGAAGGGAGGGAGGGAGGAAGGAAGGAAGGGAGGAAGGAAGGGAGGAAGGAAGGGAGGAAGGAAGGGAGGAAGGAAGGAAGGGAGGAAGGCAGGAAGGAAGGGAGGAAGGAAGGGAGGAAGGAAGGAAGGGAGGAAGGAGGGAGGAAGGAAGGGAGGAGAGGAAGGAAGGAAGGAAGGAAGGAAGGGAGGGAGGAAGGGAGGGAGGAAGGGAGGGAGGAAGGGAGGGAGGAAGGAAGGGAGGAAGGAAGGGAGGAAGGCAGGAAGGGAGGAAGGAAGGACGGACGGGAGGAAGGAAGGACGGACGGGAGGAAGGAAGGACGGACGGGAGGAAGGAAGGACGGACGGACGGGAGGACGGACGGGAGGAAGGGAGGGAGGAAGGGAGGGAGGAAGGGAGGGAGGAAGGGAGGGAGGGAGGAAGGACGGACGGGAGGAAGGAAGGACGGACGGGAGGGAGGAAGGGAGGGAGGAGGAAGAAGGAAGGGAGGAAGGAAGGAGGAAGGAAGGGAGGAAGGAAGGGAGGAAGGAAGGGAGGAAGGAAGGAAGGGAGGAAGGAAGGGAGGGAGGGAGGAAGGGAGGGAGGGAGGGAGGGAGGGAGGACGGGAGGAAGGGAGGGAGGAAGGGAGGGAAGAAGGGAGGGAGGGAGGGAGGGAGGAGGGAGGACGGGAGGAAGGAAGGACGGATGGGAGGAAGGAAGGACGGACGGGAGGAAGGAAGGACGGACGGGAGGAAGGAAGGACGGACGGGAGGAAGGAAGGAAGGACGGACGGACGGGAGGAAGGAAGGACGGACGGGAGGAAGGAAGGACGGAC